>NC_091958.1:32885656-32905656 GCF_031021105.1 Erythrolamprus reginae
TTGCTGTTGCATGCCCGCTGATAATTTGTGTACCCTTGGCTCATATTCTGTAAGTTTGAGAGAAACACATACAGCACTCAGGTCATCTGTAAGTCTGTTTCTGGTGTCATTTTTTATACGATTCAAAGCAGAAAACAACTGCTGACAAGCAAAAGATGATCCAAACAAAGTAAGGAAAGCAATCCCAAGTACAGGTATCTATGTTTTAAAGTTTTTCACGCAGGACACAGAATTAATTTTTCCATGTGTCACTTTCTTGAAAATCCAATAGCTCCATTTCTAGATTTTCTAAGTCTAACCAGCAAGGAAGATCAACTTCTATAAATTTGGCTTTTTCTGGAGAAGAAAGAAAACGCAGGGTTCTCTCCATCTTACGTAACTGAAAAACCTGTTACTAAAATTCACCTTTGCATCTGCTACAATACTAGAAAATTCCTTGTAGATTTCTTGATGATTTGTTGGATTGTCTGCAAATATTGTAGAATTTTCTAAATGCATTTTTAGATTTGGAAAGTATTTGAGCTTTCCAAATCTTTCACTTTCAAGGTCTGTTTCAAAAACCTGCAGTTTTTTCTCAAATGTTTTGCTATCCCCAAACATCTTTTCTGCTGTTTTCCCATAAACTTGTACATTGAATTGTACTTTAAAATCTGTCAAAAAACATGAGGTTGGTAAGCCAGGTCGTATCAGTGAGCTGTGTATATTCCTGCCCTTTTTCATTCATAAACAGCCTAATTTCATCCAAGCAGGCGACAAATCTCTCCAGCACTCGTCCTCTGCTCAGCTACATAAGTAGACAATTATACTCTGCCTCAACCTCCTCAAGAAGTGCTTTAAACTGTTGATAATTCAGAGCACAAGCCATGATGAAATTCACAATTTTTGTGACATCTTTGAGGATATCATCAATTTTTTTGCTGCTTTCCTTGGCACAAAGAGCTTCTTGATGTATAATACAATGGAACTGAATAACTTTATGGTTTATCTCTTTAACAAACAACTGTATGAAACCAGATGTTGCCTCCACCATAGAAGGTGCCCCGTCACTACTAATTGAAACTACTTTTTATGGGCTTATGTCTTGTGACGAAAAAGCCTCCGTCACAGCATTGTAGATATCTACGCCTTGTGTTTTTTTCAGGCAAAGACACCAGTTTCACCAGCTCTTCTCTCATGATGTCACCAGCAGCATAACGCAAAATCACTGCTAGCCTCGCATGATTATTTATATCTGTGCTTTCATCCAAGCACATGGAGTAACAGGCTGCCTTTTGTAAGTCAGTGGTGAGCTGCTAACTAACATCAATTTGCAGGGGCTGGACTCGATCTTTAACAGTATTTCTACTAAGTGGCACTTCAGAGATGTGTTGCATAATTTTATCCGTTTGGGAAATCATGAAGAAGGTCATTACTTATAGATAACAAGGCATTTTTCAAAAAATCCCCCTAAGAGAGGGGCTTGCCATGTTTTGCTAGACACACTGAAAATTGAAAACTGGTAGCTGTCAAATGATTGGTTTTGGACAGATAGTTGGAAAAACTAAGAGTCTGAGAATGATAGTTCCTCACTTTCCCTGTAATAAACTTGTGTCTTTGAGTTGCACCAAGTTCAGCAACATTTTTGTGGTTGGTGTCTGACACTTGATGTGCAACACACAACACTTTCATTGCACAAAGTACATAGTGCTTTCCCACTGCGTTCAATCACTCCAAATGATTCTGTCCAGGCCTCTTGGAATGATCTTCCACTATTTGCTTTTGGGCTTTTTGCTTCACTCATTTTGGGATATGCAAGAATTGGAATCTACAAAACTGCAATTTTTTAAAAAACGAGGCATCCAATGCAAATCTATCCCTGTATCAGAAATACCTAACACTATTAGTTAACACTAAAGAAATCCCCTGAATCAACCAATCTACAGCAGCGATCTTCACATGGAAGGTGTTTTATTTGCATCTTGGCTTTACATTTTTATCTGCCTTTTATTTCCAGAAGTCAGGCTCTGGATTACATGGCACTCTAGACAAAAGATGAGAAGAGTATTTTGCTTTTAGACATGATAATAGCTGTCTAGCAAGGTGAGTTATAAGCTATTTTTACATCATCAGAAATTTAATTTCTTACATGGTAAAAAATGCAAAGACAAGGAGTATGAGGAACAAATAAACGACCTTCATGTTGGAATTGATTGGTTCTGAACAAAATATTTCTTGTGGGACAGAAACTAGATTTCAGCTTCCTTGTATCTCCCTCAAAAGTATCCCCCCACCACCACACACACACATTCCAATGCCTGAAGAGGGCTGCAGGTGACCTGGTTGATCCCAAGGGGCTCCAGGAGTGGGTGTGAATTTCCCCAGCCAAACTATCCATTTAAATTCTTAAGATTTATAGAAATGGAGAAATTTTATTTAGCACCATCCAATTAAGATGGCACTAACAATAAATAAAGGAACAATAATGTTTTGCCGGGCATCACGGTACAAGCCCCAATTAAGTCTGAAGTGGAAATTCAAACACACACTCTCTTGCCAAGTAAACAAAGGCAGTTCATCACAAAGGAAAAATATGGTCCAAACGCACTTTTATCAGCCAAAGTGCTCTCCCAAAACCCACAAACTTTGAAGTCTGGTATAAGCCAAAACAAAAGCAAAACAGATAAAGGCAGCTGTGAAGACGTCACAGTCACCCCCCTTCAAGAGTCCTCAATCCAAACTTAACTGTAAATTAGTCCAAGAGTCCTGATAAAATCTTGAAACAGTTCAAAGAGTCCTTGTACAATCCTGATGTAAAACACAGTTCTCTCTCTCTCTCCAAATGGATAAACCCCCAGGCCGAGAGGCAACAAAGCTGGCAATTTATCAGCAGCCCCATTAGCCTAATTGCCCCAGCCACAGGTGTTCTCCCTTATTTCCTATAATACTTGCACAGTTGTTCCTTCCTTGACATCAACCTGCCTCTGCATCTATGAATGCCTCCTCATCTGAATCTAAAGATGATAATGATGATGATTCACTAATGGGGTAATTAGCTAATGGGCTGCCTGTAATTACCTCCTCCATCAATAATACTTCACTTCCAGAATCTTCCCCTGACACAGACGCTTCACTGTCGGGAAGCTGCTGGCAGTAAAACCGGCCTCTGATAATGTGAGGATTCTCCCACATCAACCCCCACAGTCCTTGGAGCAGGAGCTGGCCCAAAGCCAGCCACAACAAATAAATACCTCCTTTATTTTTCTGCCAATGAAGACTGAAGGAAATTGACACACAATATGGTAACAGATGATCGAAGGAGATTGTTATATGACAGATAGACAAAATGAAAAGCCTCTGCAAATCTCTCATCTTCCTTTCCTTTCCTTCTCTTTCCTTCTTTCTTCTTCTCTTTCCTCTTTTCCTTCTCTCCTTTCTTTTCCTTCCTTTCCTTCTTTCTTCTCCTGCTCTTTCCTCTGCTCTCCTTCTTTCCTTTCCTTTCCTATCCTTTCCTTTCCTTCCTTTTCATCCTGGGCATCTTTTTCACCCAGCACCTTTAATCTCCTGCATGGAGAGAGGAGAGAGGCTGTACTCTGCTGGGCTACTTCTCAATTGCAGAAGGTCCCCCTACCCTTGATTTACACCTCATTCCTGAGCTGAGCTGGCTCTCCTGAGTGCCTTTGGCGCCCAGATGCCTTCCTTCCTAGGAGAGCCAGCCACGCTGACCAATAAGAGCTTTTAAAAAAGGGTGGAGGAACGCCAGACACTTTCTCCTCCTACAGGGATAGTTTGAGGAATAGTTTGGCAAAAAACCTGAGTGGGGCTGCCTCTCCTGTTTGCCTTCAGCACTCCTCTGCCTTCCTTCCTGGGCGAGGAGAGCCAACCGTGCCCCTTTTTCTGCCAGGCTATCCCTCGGGTCCTTTGGCTCCAGGGTTTCTCCCCCCACCCCCCCACCCCCTCTCCTGCCACACTACACGCCCTGCGCCCCACCGCACCCCACCCCCACACAGCCCCACCAGCCCACTTACTATAAATCTGGTGAGGAGGGAGCAGCTAATTGCACTTGGGAAGCCGGCTATTGCATGTGAGTTACTGCGCATGCATGCCAGTTCCCCCAGCAGTTCCAGGGCAGCTGCCTCGCGTGCCCTGTGACATGGCTCCCTGGGCCACCTGTGGCACGCCTGCCTTAGGTTCCCCATCACGGGACTAGGATGAAAACAAGCTCCATATTCCAACTTCCAGAGTTTCATATCTTCCTTGGGCCATTTTCCTTCTTGTGTAACTATTTGTATGTGTAAGTATTTGTATTCAATAAAGTATAACTATGGAAACAATGTGATTTCCATTTTTTAAAAAAATGCATTACAATTTAATGAAAAAAGTCACACAAATATCTATTCATATTATTTTAAAAAAATAAAGCAGAGTACATTAGTTGTGTTCTTTAAGTTGAATTACTTATATTACATTGCAGTAATGTAACGAGTGTAATTATATCCCAATATAGTCCTTATATTTATCTCTAAAGAAAAAACTTTGAAAGGAAAAATCCAGCATCACAAAGAATTAAGATTAAGATTTATTAGATTTGTATGCCGCCCCTCTCTGAAGACTTGGGGCGGCTCACAACAACAATACAATACATAGAATACAAATCCAATAAAGTTAAAAAACGAGATTTAAAACCCATAGATATTAAAAGCAATCATACTGCACAATCACACCATTCTGATATATTACAGTCAGGAAAAATGGTGGTGGTGGGGGAAGAGATAGTTATTCCCCCCATGCCTGGCAACATAGATAGGTCTTCAACATCTTGCGGAAGTCGGGAAGGGTAGGGGCAATTCGAATCTCTGGGGGGAGTTGATTCCAGAGGGCCAGGACCACCACAGAGAAGGCTCTTTCCCTGGGTCCCGCCAAACGGCATTGTTTAGTCAAAAAGGTTTTCTCAGTGCAAAACTAATGAAAACGCCCTCAGAGTTTGCAAAAAAGCACCTGAAGGACTTTCAGTCTGTGACTAACAAGATTCTCTGGTCTGATAAAACCAAGGTTGAATAGTTTGACCTCAATTCTAAACATTACATCTGGAAGAAACCAGGCACTGCTCATTACCTGCCCAATACCATTCCAACAATGAAGCGCGGTGGTAACATTATGCTCTGGGGGTGTTTTTCAGTAGCAGGGACTGAGACTGGTCAGTTGTTAAGTGAAAGCAAAATTCAGGGATAATGAAAACGTGTTCCACAGTGTTCAGGACCTAAGACTAGGCCAAAGCTTCATTTTCCAACATGGCAACGATCCTAAGCACATGGGAAAACACAGGAATCGCTTAGGGACAACTCTGTGAATGTCCTGGAGTGGCCCAGCCAGAGCCCTGACTTGAACCCTATTCAAGTCCTCTGGAGGGACTTGAAAATGGCTGTCTGATGGTCACCATCCAATCTGACTAAGCTTGAGAGGATTTGCAAGGAAGAATGGCAGAAAATCCTTCAATATCTAAAATTCTGTTTTCACTTTGTCATTGTAGATACTCAGTGAAAGTAATAAGAAAAAATGAATTTCAACAATTGTGGAATCAGGCTATAGCATAATTGACAAAATTGACAAAAGTGAAGAAGATTTGAAGGAGATCTGAATATTTTTTGAATGCACTGGTTTTCTGTGTATCATTTTAGGACGCTCAAAAAAAGATGTAAGAAGGCAGAAACTAAGGTGGAACTAAGTTTCACCAACTTAGTTTCATGTGTCTAACGCCTGATATACATGTTCATTCTGAGGCCATTCAATCTGCACCCATTCTTTTCTATACATAGGACAATTTAATATGGAGCATTTTATAAATTACCAGTTTTTTTCAGTCAAAGAATCTATAACTTAGAAAAGTACGAGAAATTCAAAACCCTGGATTTTGATTTCTGCATTTATTCATGGAGCACAAGGTCTGGTTTCATTGGTTTAGACAGCTTCCATGTTTACATGGTTATCCATTAGGTCTACGCAAAAAAAATTCAGATTTACCTTCACAAAAAGATTTGTAAATGAAGACAAATGTTGAATCTTTCTATCAAAAGAAAAATGCAATGGAATGTGCTTTGTATTGCAAAAAGTGAACTACTCACGGAGGAAGCCTAAAAGGCCATTAACTAGATTTAAACAAGGTTCCAATTGCCCCCATTAAAAAAGAAATTGCTGCCCTGTGGGGAACCAGGGCCTTACACTTTGCCTCATTCCTAGGAGGTCTGTAAGGGGCCTGCATCAGCACACTAATGTGTGTACTCTCCCTGTCCTAACAATTCGTAACTCTCTCATGTATTCATATTCATGTTTATACATTTCATGTATTCACAATCATGTTTATAATTTTATTTGTAATCTTATATATGCTTGACAAATTAAAAAAACATTTTTACAAACAATAGCAGTAATATCTACTTCCATTTGGGAAGGGGCAGAATTGTACTAATTGACTAGCCATTTGTACTACCGTATTTTCAGAGTATAAGACGCCCCTTTTCCCTCCCAAAAAGAGGCTGATAATTAGGGTGCGTCTTCTACTCTGAACGTAGCTTTTGCCCAGCCCTAACTGGCTGCTACCTCTCTTCCCAGCTCTTACCTTGCAGACTCTTTCATTGTTTCTCTCTGTGAAGAATGTTTTCCAAGCCCAAGGGTTTGTACGGTTTTTTTCATTAGTCTAACTTGTAAGTAAGTCTCTCTCTAGCCCTAACCAGGTGCTAACAATATTCCCAGCTTTTACCGGCTTGCTAACTCTTTCATTGTTACTCTCTGCCAAGAATGTATTCCAAACCCTATCTTTGATTTTTTTAAATTCTCTATTTGATCAAGATATTTCTTTCCAGCCCTAGCCAAGTGCTATTAATGTACCCAAGCTCTTTCATTGTTACTCTCTGCGAAGAATGTTTTCCAAGCCCTAAGTCTTTGCAGCGTTTTTTCCATTGCTCTGCTTGCTCAGACTGTTTCTTTCCAGGTGCTAATGATGTTCCCAGCTCTTATTGTCTTGCAAGCTTTTTCATTGTTACTCTCTCAAAATAATTTTTAAGTCCTTAACCAGGGGATAAAATAATGTGCTGAAGCTGAACAGACTAAGGTTGCTAGCTAAATGAATACCTGGTAAGCAGATTCTTTTCTGTATTTTCCTCCCCAAAAACTAAGGTGTGTCTTATATTCTGGTGTGTCTTATACTCCAAAAACTATGGTATATAAAACTTTACCTTTATTTCTAGGTCGAGCACCAAGTTTCATCCAGGGATCACCATCTTTTTCTTGACTGTTTTTTGTAGATAGTACTTTTTCATCCTCAAAGGAGCCCATTTTTCTATTTTTCTTGTTCGAATATTTAGCAACAAGCTTCTTGAAGCTAAATGGAGAAAAAGTATTTTATTTTGCGACCTTTCTTCCCACAGTTAAGGTGAAAACTGCAGTTTTAGTTAGTAACACAGTTGTTAAGAGAATCTGGTTCCCCCCACTGACTTTAGTTGTCAGGTCTCAAAAGGTGATCTAGTGATTTCAGGACACTGCAATCATCATAAATAAGAGCCAGTTGCCAAGCGTCTGAATTCTGATCACGTGACCACGGGGAAGCTGCAATGGTCTTAAGTGTGAAAAATGGTCACATGTCAGTTTTTCTCTGACATAACTTTGAATGGCCACTAAATGAACTGTTGTTAGTCACACTGTACAATGTGTCCTAGATACAGTGTGCCTGGTATAAGTGGGAAAAGAAACTAAATTGTTTCCAGAAACCTATTCCCATTTATGGATTATAAGCAAACTGAACATTTTACACATTACAATCTTCCAAACATGGGATGGTATTTATTCTTTAAGGCAGGGGTAGGCAAAGTTGGCTCTTCTATGACTTGTGGACTTCAACTCCCAGAATTCCTGAGTCAATCACGCTACCTCGGGAACTCTGGGAATTGAAGTCCACATGTCACAGAAGAGCCAACTTTACCTACGCCTGCTTTAAGGGGTTCTTTTAAAGACACAATCCAGTTTAGCGCCTCATGCCATCAAGAGATCGTAAAGTCCCCTTCCCACACAGTGAAGAAGCGTTGAGGGAAACCTCAGGAGCAGATGTTTCTGCTAACCAGCTCCCTATGACATCCACAGAGTCTTCCACGTGGACATGTTTTGGATTGGTGAGGGGCCTCACTGGGTGAAATCCCATCCTCGGAAACCCGTTGAAGGGAGAGCGGGTGGCCCAAGTAAGCAAGGAGAGATAAAGAAGAGAGCTGGTGTTTGCCTGAAGACGAGGCGGGAATCGAGGCCAGGCCTGCTCCTTCTCACCTGCTAGCTTTATACTTTTTATTTGGGATCTGCTTCCGGAGGGGTCCCAGTTCCTCTATGTCCTCTTTGGCTGCCGTTTGGTGGAGCTTAGGCAGGTCCTTGTAGCCGCCGCTACAGATAGCGTCCTGTACAGAGGTGCAAGCCACGGCATGGTTCAGCGCTGGTGACTGCTGGTCATTAGCCTTTTTCCCGAGGCCCAGGATTTTTTTCAGCTTCTGCATTATGCCGATGTTCAGATGCTAAAAAATTAGGATACATAAACTAGTTATAAAGTAAAAAATAATAGTTTGCACGCACACACGCACTTTTGGCACCCCTGGGAAAAAAGGATCGCCACCACAGCTATAGAGCCTCCTCTCCTTCAACCAGCTCTTTGCCTCTGATTACTCTGGCTGGAAACCACCCGAGGGCAAACTCACAGGAGGCACTGTACTCCAAGATAACTAGACACTAGAAGAGTTTTCCCCCCAAACGCCATCACTCTGCTAAACAAATAATTCCCTCAACAGTCTCAAACTATTTACTAAATCTGCAGTATTATTACTACTAGTTTTTTCTCATCATTCCTATCATCTATTTCCTCCCACTTATGACTGTGTGACTGTAACTTGCTTTTCGTATCAAGATTTTTATTAATATTGCTTCCTCGTTGCTTATTTGACCCCTATGATAATCATTTAGTGTTGTACCTCATGATTCTTGACAAATGTATATTTTTTAATGTCCACTGAGAACATATGCACCAAAGACAAATTCCTTGTATGTCCAATCACACCTGGCCAATAAAGAATTCCGTTCTGTTCTATTCTATTCCATTCATTACAATGTATGTTTTAGATAGTAATAAATTTCATTAATATCTCTGCTAATTGTAAGACATCAATTAGATTCCCTGAAAGAATTGGCTTCTCAGATCCGAGAAGATATATTACCTGATTGGTGGGATGGTTTATGGTCTTGGCTTCCAACTGGATGGATCAGAATAGTTGTTCAGTATGCCCTTGGTATCTTTTTTATACTAATTTGCTTTTGCTATTTTATGCAGTGTCTACCTTTTATTATTTCTTATTGTATCCCTAAGCAACAAAACTATACTTTACATAGGACACAGGCACATGTGTTATATAAACAATGGCAAGAATATAAGCATACTAATGATGTATATAATTATGAATCTAAATAGCATATTACATTAAATAAAACAGAAAAGGTGAAATGTGGGTAATTACCAATTATTGCAGTGATATAGAAAACCAATCATGCTATAAAACATTTCATTATTCTGTATTATTTAACGTATAAATATTATCACTCTATATACAGGGGTTTATTCTCTGTCCTGGTGCTTCTTGACCTCTCAGCAGCTTTCGATACCATCGACCATGGTATCCTTCTGCGCCGGCTGGAGGGGTTGGGAGTGGGAGGCATTGTTCTTCAGTGGTTCTCCTCCTACCTCTCCGGTCGGTCGCAGTCAGTGTTAGTGGGGGGTCAGAGGTCGACCCCGAGGTCTCTTCCTTGTGGGGTACTTCAGGGGTCGGTCCTCTCCCCCTGGTATTCAATATCTACATGAAACCGCTGGGTGAGATCATCCAAGGGTATGGGGTGAGGCATCATCAATATGCTGATGATACCCAGCTTTACATCTCCACCCCATGTCCAATCAACGAAGCAATAGAAGTGATGTGCCGGTGCCTGGAGGCTGTTGGGGCCTGGATGGGTGTCAACAGACTCAAACTCAACCCTGATAAGATGGAGTGGCTGTGGGTTTTGCCTCCCAAGGACAATTCCATCTGTCCGTCCATCACACTGGGGGGGAATTATTGACCCCCTCGGAGAGGGTCTGCAACTTGGGCGTCCTCCTCGATCCACAGCTCACATTAGAGAAACATCTTTCAGCTGTGGCGAGGGGGGCGTTTGCCCAGGTTCGCCTGGTGCACCAATTGCGGCCCTATTTGGACGGGGAGTCATTGCTCACAGTCGCTCATGCCCTCATCACCTTGAGGCTCGACTACTGTAATGCTCTCTACATGGGGCTATCTTTGAAAAGGGTTCGGAAACTTCAGATAGTGCAGAATGCAGCTGCAAGAGCAATCATGGGCTTTTCCAAAAATGCTCATGTAACACCAACACTCCGCAGTCTGCACTGGTTGCCGATCAGTTTCCGGTCACAATTCAAAGTGTTGGTTATCACCTATAAAGCCCTTCATGGCACCGGACTAGGGTATCTACGAGACCGCCTTCTGCCGCACGAATCCCAGCGGCCAGTTAGGTCCCACAGAGTTGTAAACAAAACAATGTCGTTTGGCGGGGCCCAGGGGAAGAGCCTTCTCTGTGGCGGCCCCGGCCCTCTGGAACCAAATCCCCCCGGAGATTAGAATTGCCCCCACTCTCCTTGCCTTTCGTAAACTCCTTAAAACCCACCTCTGTCATCAAGCATGGGGGAACTGAGACATCTCCCCCGCCTATGTAGTTCTAGTGCATGATATGACTGTATGTATGTTTTTATATTGGGGTTCCTTGCTTTTAGATTTTTAAATGTATAATTGTTATCTTAGATTTTAATTATTAGATTTGTCAATATATATTGTTTTTATCACTGTTGTGAGCCGCCCCGAGTCTGTGGAGCGGGGCAGCATACAAACCTAATATAATAATAATAATAATAATAATAATAATAATAATAATAATGATGATGATAATGATGATAATGATGATAATGATGATAATGATGATAATGATAAAAATAATTATTAAATATTATTATTATTAAATCATAATTATTATTATTTAATAATAATAATTATATAATTATTATTTAATTATTAATTATTTATTTATTTAATAATACGTATTTAGTCAGACACCAATTGTGCAAATTCTACTTAAAAAGATGAGAGAGGCCTGTAATTGACATCATAGGTGGACCTCAACTATGAGAGACACATGAGAAAACACATCCAGAAAATCACATTGTCTGATTTTTAACAAATTTATTTGCAAATTATGGTGAAAAATAAGTATTTGGTCAATAACAAAAGTTCATCTCAATACTTTCTTATATATCCTTTGTTGGCAAGGACAGAGGTCAAATGTTTTCTGTAAGTCCTTACAAGGTTGGCACACACTGTTGCTGGTATGTTGGCCCATTCCTCCATGCAGATCTCCTCTAGAGCAGTGATGTTTTGAGGCTGTCACTGGGCAACATGGACTTTCAACTCCCTCCAAAAGTTTTCTATAGGGTTGAGATCTGGAGATTGGCTACTTCAGGATTTTGAAATGTTTCTTACGAAGCCACTCCTTTGTTGCCCTGGCAGTGTGCTCGGGATCATTGTCTGCTGAAGGACCCAGCCACGTTTAATCCTCGATGCCCTTGCTGATGGAAGGAGGTTTGCACTCAAAATCTCACAATACATGGCCCCATTTATTCTTTCATGTACATGGATCAGTCATCCTGGTCCCTTTGCAGAGAAACAGCCCCAAAGCCTGATGTTGCCACCCCCATGCTTCAGAATAGGTGTGGTGCGCGCCTGCTCACGCGCGCAGCTTATGGGGAACGGTGTTTGTAGGTGACCAAATACTTATTTTCCACCATAATTTGGAAATAAATTCATTAAAAATCAGACAATGTGATTTTCTGGATGTATTTTCTCATGTTATCTCTCATAGTTGAAGTCTACCTATGATGTCAATTACAGGCCTCTCTCATTTTTGTAAATGGGAGAACTTGCACAATTGATGCCTGACTAAAAACTCCCCCCCCCCCCACTGTATATCTAAAGAAAATGTTACATGCTTGTTCAGCTCTGGCTAACAGCAAAGGTCAAAGCAACCATCATTGGATTAAAAAGCTACATGCTGGACAGAGACAGCTCACCCCTCTTGATTAAGTTTAAGGAAATAATTGTTTAAGTTTATTTTGACTTTCAGTAATGGAAGTCCTTCTATTTATCTAGTTAATTAAGATACTTTTCTATTTTAGTTACTCTGCTTAAAGGAATATGTCTTATGTCTGTGTTAGATATTAAACCATTTACATTGTAACTAGATTAAGTAAAGAAATTAATGTTTTATAGTTATATTCACAAGAATTTTGTTATAAAAACTAGGCTACTTGCCCCAAAGAATCAGCTTCATCCATTAGAAGCTGCTCACTCAGAGAGACCAATAAAGGACAAAGCATTCCAGAAACCATGACTCTATGTCTGAGATTTCTATATCTCTACACTATATCATCTTATCTTGGAAGAACAAAATTCATATCACACCTTCCAAACTCAATTGGAAATGATTGTAGCTGAGAATCGGTGTGGAAAGATGGGTTCTAAGGAGGAAGACCTAAAAACCTATACGCTTAGGGTAAATATTTTGCAGACATTCAAGTCGAAATCAGAATAGTATTGTCTCTGAAAACCATGCAGAAATAAAGGATGCCACAAGGTCCCCTATTCCATTCTTCAACTAGTTTCTTCTGTAATCCTAGAGATTAGATTGCAGCAATCACTAAAGATTTCATTGATGGTCCAGAAATGAACGGTGGTGGCTGCAAACTTCACGGGGCATATTTGCCAGGGCCTTTGGGGAAGTGATTCTTGGCCATGAATTCAATATGTAACTGTTATCTCAACAGTAGGAACTGTGAGAGGCACCTTGGAGTCCTAGTGGACAACCATTTAAATAGGAGCCAGCCGTGTGCAGCAGCTGCCAAAAAAGCCAACACAGTTCTAGGCTGCATCAACAGAGGGAGAGAATCAAGATCACGGGAAGAGTTAATACCACTTTACAAGGCCTTGATGAGGCCACACTTGGAATATCGCATTCTGTTTTGGCTGCCACAATGCAAAAAGGATGCTGAGACTCTAGAAAGAGTGCAGAGAAGAGGGACATAAATATTCAGGGGACTGGAGGCTAAAGTGTAGGAAGAAGGGTTGCAGAAACGGGGCAGGGCTAGTTGAATAGAAAGAAGGACCGGGGGAGACAGGAGAGCAACCTTCCAGTATCTCAGGGGCTGCCACAAAGAAGAGGGAGTCAAGCTATCCTCCAAAGCACCTGAGGGGAGAACACGAAGCATTGGGTGGAAACTGAACAATGAAAGAAGCAACTTAGAACTAAGGAGACAGCCTGCCACCAGAAGTTGTGAATGCCCCAAGAGTGGAAGTTTTGAAGCAGAGGTTAGGGAACCATCTCTCTGAAGAAGGTGTCGGGTCTCGGGCTTAGGCAGGGGGTCGGCCTGGAAGACCTCCAAGATCCCTTCCAACTCTGTGGTTGCTACTTCCGTTTAATGCAAATATAGGTAGCCTGTAATACCAGTTTTATGCCACTGAGCGCCCTTCACTTCGATGATGCGGCAAGGAAACGCCTCTCCACCATTCACCGAATCCGCGTTCAACTGAAAAATGGGCCACGCCCACTGAATGTGGCACGTCACCTCCAACCGTCACCAGAGCATTCGGACTCCAGCGGCCCCCTTCTCCCCTCCCACCCCGCGTTCGATCGCGAGAAAGGGCGAGACTCTCCGGCCACCATAGACTCTCCGATGGTTCAGCCTCTCTTGGGCGCTCTACCTCTTAACTGTGAAGGGAGGCTGCTTCCGGGTTACCCTTGGCGCCGTTTTTTAAATGGATCCCGCAGTACATGAACTTTCTAAGGCCGTCTGTCTTTTCCAATTTGAAGAGAGGCGTACGAACCATAGAGGTCTGTCCCCAGCCGTATTCTGGAGGCGGAGAAACCCCAACTTATCCTCTTAAAAAAGTACCCGGAAGTGCCCTTTCCTACCCAAGATGTGACTCCTCTCCGCTTTTTCTACGTCTTTAGAATCTACAGGACGCACGCTCTGCAGAAGTTTGGCGTCTCGCTCGCGCGCGTCTTTGTGCGTCCGTGAAATTAGGGACATTCAATGGCTAATAAGCGTATTTATGAATTCATAAAAATATCATTGTATTTATTAAAATAAACATTCATAAAATAAATATTGCATACATAGTTCACCTTCAGAAAAAGTGATTTATTTATGAATATTTTGTGACTAGAGAGTCACTGGTCTGAAGGGATATGTAAAGGGAGCCACTTGCAGAGTGGGGGCGCATCTTCGGAGCAGCGGCCTTTAAAACCGTAGGCGGTTTTAGGACACGCCCAGACTTCAACTCCGAGAATTCCCTTTTCAGAGCATGCGGAGGATACACCCACCTCGCTCCTCTCCCGAGGCATCTGCGCATGCGTAGTACATGACGCTAGGGATTTCCCTGCGCGTGAAAGACCGCAGGCGCTGCGCTTACGTCACCATCGTAAAAGATGGCGCTGCCGTGGCGGAAGTCTTTGCTTCTCCGGCGGCGCCGCCGACCGAACTCGGCCGGATACGCCACCTCGGAAGGCAGGCCCAAAACAAAGGCGGGGACTGATTTCCCTCCTCCTCCTCCTCCTCCCGGCGTGGCTAGGAAGGAAGCCCAGTCGCCCCATACGGTCCGTTGGTCTTTCAGCCACCGCGCAGCCGCAGAGGAGAGGCAGCCTGAAGGAGACCCTGGAACACAGCCCAGAAGGAGTTGATCTCCGTAAGTATCGGAGGGGAGGGGGGGTGTTCTCCGTGGCTGATACTCATGTCGCAAAAGGACAAAGTTGGCTGTTCTCGGCATCACTCTCCCACCCCCACCCCCCGCTGCCTTTAAAAACGGGTTTTCTTTAAAGAAAAAACCCGGTTAAATGCCGAAAAACCGTAATGGATGGAGTTTTGCCGCGTCTACGGAGAGTCTCAGTCCTCCAGGCTGGCCCAAAGGTTTTTTTTTTTTCAAAGGACAACTGGGCGTTTTTCCTTGAAGACTTCCTTTCAGATCCAAGAAGCTTCTGACAGGAGAGTGAGGAATGGAAGGATCTTTATTCCTTGCAGACAGCTGGTCATTTGCATACTCTTAGAGCAGGGGTCTCCATCCTTGGCCACTTTAAGACTTGTGGACTTCAGCTCCCAGACTTCCTCAGCCAGCTTTGCCACTATCTAGTCAGAAGTCTTTGCTGGCTGAGGAACTCTGGGAGTTGAAGTCTTTGCTGGCTGAAGAACTCTGGGAGTTCAATGCTGGCTGAGGAACTCTGGGAGTTGAAGTCTTTGCTGACTGAGGAACTCTGGGAGTTGAAGTCTTTGCTGGCTGAGGAACTCTGGGTGTTGAAGTCTTTGCTGGCTGAGGAACTCTGGGAGTTGAAGTCTTTGCTGACTGAGGAACTCTGGGTGTTGAAGTCTTTGCTGGCTGCGGAACTCTGGGAGTTCAATGCTGGCTGAGGAACTCTGGGAGTTGAAGTCTTTGCTGGCTGAGGAACTCTGGGAGTTGAAGTCTTTGCTGGCTGAGGAACTCTGGGAGTTGAAGTCTTTGCTGGCTGAGGAACTCTGGGAGTTGAAGTCTTTGCTGGCTGAGGAACTCTGGGTGTTGAAGTCTTTGCTGGCTGAGGAACTCTGGGAGTTGAAGTCTTTGCTGACTGAGGAACTCTGGGTGTTGAAGTCTTTGCTGGCTGAGGAACTCTGGGAGTTCAAGTCTTTGCTGGCTGAGGAATTCTGGGTGTTGAAGTCTTTGCTGGCTGAGGAACTCTGGGAGTTCAAGTCTTTGCTGGCTGAGGAACTCTGGGAGTTGAAGTCTTTGCTGGCTGAGGAACTCTGGGTGTTGAAGTCTTTGCTGGCTGAGGAACTCTGGGTGTTGAAGTCTTTGCTGGCTGAGGAACTCTGGGAGTTGAAGTCTTTGCTGGCTGAGGAACTCTGGGTGTTGAAGTCTTTGCTGGCTGAGGAACTCTGGGAGTTGAAGTCTTTGCTGGCTGAAGAACTCTGGGTGTTGAAGTCTTTGCTGGCTGAGGAACTCTTGGGAGTTGAAGTCTTTGTTGGCTGAGGAACTCTGGGTGTTGAAGTCTTTGCTGGCTGAGGAACTCTGGGAGTTCAAGTCTTTGCTGGCTGAGGAACTCTGGGAGTTCAAGTCTTTGCTGGCTGAGGAACTCTTGGGAGTTCAAGTCTTTGCTGGCTGAGGAACTCTGGGAGTTCAAGTCTTTGCTGGCTGAGGAACTCTGGGTGTTGAAGTCTTTGCTGGCTGAGGAACTCTGGGTGTTGAAGTCTTTGCTGGCTGAGGAACTCTGGGAGTTGAAGTCTTTGCTGGCTGAGGAACTCTGGGAGTTCAAGTCTTTGCTGGCTGAGGAACTCTGGGAGTTGAAGTCTTTGCTGGCTGAGGAACTCTGGGTGTTGAAGTCTTTGCTGGCTGAGGAACTCTGGGAGTTCAAGTCTTTGCTGGCTGAGGAACTCTGGGAGTTCAAGTCTTTGCTGGCTGAGGAACTCTTGGGAGTTCAAGTCTTTGCTGGCTGAGGAACTCTTGGAGTTCAAGTCTAATGGTGTTCGTCCCAAATTTTGTAGCTAAAAGGTCTGCAGAGATTCTCAGTGATCCAGGTCATGGTTGTCCCAAAGGTGCTTTTTTAAAGAGGCAACTGGACTTTCCTTGTTTTTTCTTTTGAAGATGTTGTGCTTCTCAACCAAGAAGCTTCTTCAGCTCTAACTGTATGACTGTAACAATATCAATATTGATTGTTTCCTGATTGCTTATTTCTACCCTTTTACAATCATTAAGTGTTGTATGTCATGATTCTTGACAAATGTATATTTTTTTTATGTGCACTGAGAGCATACGCACCAAAGACAAATTTCTTTTGTGTCCAATCACACTTGTGCAATAAAGAATTCCATCCCTTCCCTTCCTTTCCTTCCGGTTAGGGCCTTAGTGGCTCTTTGAGTGTTTTAAGGCTGCCGACCCCTGGCCTATGCAAATAGATGAGGCAGATGTTTGAATCGGTGTCTTATTGAGATTTCTGTTTTGCAGTGTCTGCTAGAGATCTGAGAAGATGGAACCTGATCAGGATTGGACTAGCGTCTATCCAACTGCAGCTTCTTTTAAACCTTCTGCCGTGCCGCTTCCCATTCGGATGGGCTACCCAGTCAAAGGAGGTGTACCTCTTGCAAAAGAAGGCAACTTGGAACTTTTGAAGGTGAGGTCCAGGGCTGGTTACATCAACATCCATAACTTTGGTCTTTTAGGAAGCATTCTGGGAGCTTGGCAGATCAGGTCCTTAGAACAAAGTATTATAATGATAAGAGAAATACCTTACTCTTAAGATAACTGCAAATTTATTGTATGTATTAGCACTGATTTGGGAGCTAACTGTTTTGGGCCATAATCTTCCGGTCCTCTAGAATCAGCTCCCTCCAGAGATTCATACTGGCCCCACCCTCCTCGCCTTTTGTAAGACACTTAAGACCCATCTATGTCGTCAGGCAAGGAGCAGCTAGATCCCCTTTTTCTTGGACCGTTAAATATTATGTGTGGATGTGATTGAGTACATTGACTGTTTTTTATATAATGGGATTTTAGTTTGGTTTTTTAACTATTAGATTTGTATACATATTGTTGTACTGGATGTTGTGAGTCGCTCCGGGTCCTCGGAGAGGGAGGGGCGGCATGCAAGTCTAAATAATAATAATAATAATAATAATAATAATAATAATAATAATAATAATAATCGGAGTTGTAATAACACTTCATGATTGTGCCATTCTCTGACATTGAGAATTTCTGCCGCTTTTTGATTTGTAAGCTTTGGTTTTTTTGTTTCTGTAGCTCATTTGTCGATGGCTGCCCAGGTTCCACAGCAGCCACTGCGGTCCTTTTTATCCTGGGCGACGACCGAGCCAGTATGGACTTCTTTTTGTTTTGTCTCTCCATTAGTTTAAATGGGTTAGGTACGTTTAGTTTTGCTCCTCTGCTTTGACCACTCTGGCAAGGTTAGACCTACCAGTAGTTTACACTACCGCCGGCACAGCTCTCAGCTTCATTGAAGCACACGACAAGGCGTACCCATCAGAATTGAGGAGAAGCAGCTAGAGAAATTAGTGAAATACGAAGATCCAAAAATTGAGCTGCAACGACTCTGGCATAAGCCAGTGAAGGTGGTCCCGGTGGTACTTGGCACGCTGGGCGCAGTGCCAAAGGATCTCAGCGGAAATGTGAAAACCATCGGAATTGACAAAATCTCCATCTGTCAATTGTAATTACTGGGATCATAATTCACCACTACATCACGCAGTCCTAGGTGCTTGGGAAGCACCCGACTGGTGATGAAATACGAAATCCAGCATAGTGATCTCGTTTGCTGTGTTGTATTGACATAATAATAATAGTAGTAGTAGTAGTAGTACTAGTAGTAGTAGTAGTCGTAGTCTGGAATACTGGCTATTTCTGCTTGGGTGAGAAAAGCTGGAGACTTGTTCCTTTAAATTGTTTGGAGGATTTGGATCAGCTTAAAAGATGTATTAGCGAATAGCATATTAATACAAAATAAGAAATCTGAGCAGCTAGTTAATATTCAGATGTCAATAGTAAAGGAGGTAGCATTGGATTTGTATACCATAATTTTTAAAATTGAATTATTGATGTATTTAAACAATTTAATGTTGTTGGTACTTTACATTGTAGTGTGATCGGTGAGAAAATAAAAAATTTCTGTGAAAAAAAAATTGTTTGGAGGATTTGTGACAAGTTCTACCTGAATCGTGATTGGAAAAAAAAGAAGCTTAAATATGATGTGAGTAATGTTGGGTGAACCGAACTTGTACAATTTGGGTCCGTACTGATTTTTGCGGTGTTTGGCATGCCGAACCTGAATTTTAAAAAAAATTCGTGGTCCGGTTTGGCGTTTGTGTCGAGCACTGCGAAGCGCCACCGCCTGGCTGTCATCTGCTAAGAAGAGGAGGAGGAGCCGAGCGCTGACGGAGGAAGGCGAATGCCGGGGAGCTGTCGGCTGGTCGGGAGGCTGGTCGGGAGGCACAAAAGGAGCTGGGGAATCCCACGAAGGGATTCCGGGGGCGGAGCTTTGGCATCACGTATACCGGCAGGTTGCTAAGCACGCCAAGATGATCACTTCCTGGATTCTGTGGGCGGCACTAGAATAATGGAAGGAGGATGGAATCCAGGAAGTGATCACCTTGGCGTGCTTAGCAACCTTATCACTAATATGGTAAATGATTTAGCTTTACTAGATAAATGATCAAAGCAATGGAAACTGCAGTTTAATGTTTCCAAATGTAAAATAATGCACTTAGGGAAAAGGAATCCTCAATCTGAGTATTGTATTGGCAGTTCTATGTTAGCAAAAACTTCAGAAGAGAAGGATTTCGGGGTAGTGAGCAGTGTGGTCGGGCGGTAGGAAAAGCAAGTAGGATGCTTGGCTGCATAGCTAGAGGTATAGGAAGCAGGAAGAAGTAGATTGTGATCCCACTATATAGAGCGCTGGTGAGACCACATTTGGAATACTGTGTTCAATTCAGGAGACCTCACTTACAAAAAGATATTAACAAAAATGAAGGGTCCAAAGACGGGCTACAAGAATGATGGAAGGTCTTAAGCATAAAAGGTATCAGGAAAGACTTAATGAACTCAATCTGTATAGTCTGGAGGACCGAAGGAGAAGGGGGGACATGATCGAAACATTTAAATATGTTAAAGGGTTAAATAAGGTACAGGAGGGAAGTGTTTTTAATAGGAAAGTGAACACAAGAACAAGGGGACACAATCTGAAGTTAGTTGGGGGAAAGATCAAAAGCAACATGAAAAAATATTATTTTACTGAAAGAGTAGTAGATCCTTGGAACAAACTTCCAGCAGACGTGGTTGGTAAATCCACAGTAACTGAATTTAAACATGCCTGGGATC